>NW_020230128.1:646030-648044 GCF_003227715.2 Harpegnathos saltator
ACGGCCGAGCTTCAAGTTCAAAGCCACCCCCGTTCTGTGCATCTGTCGCTCCGCGCGCGTCAACCCCCCGCGGAGGATCGCGGTGAAAACAAACGAATACCGGGGTGAATGTGGATCAGGTAGCAGCATCGGAGTCGATGCTGTCGCGACAGGTGGACGAAGAGGCACAACAACAACAACAAGCGACGATGACAACGACGACGACGATGACGACGACGACGACGATGACGATAACGATGATGATGACGGTAATGATGATGATGATGATGATGATGATGATGATGATGATGATGAAGATTATGATGATAATCATGATGATGATGACGATAGTGGTGGTGGTGATGAAAAAAACGACGATGACGACAACGAGGACGACAACATCGACAACAACGACAACTCGGTCGTACCTGGCGGGTGAAGCCACCATGGACTGACCAGGGATGGTCGATGGTTGCTGGGGCCCTCGCCAACAGGGGCGTACATCCTCCTCCGACTACGTCACGCCCGTCACTGCCGTCCCGGTGCGGCTGCACCCCCGACTGCCTTCGTAGCCCGCGACCGGCCGCCACCCCTCTCGCGGGATTCCAGTCTCTCTCTTCCCCTTCCTCGACGCGTACGCAAGAGGGTTGCAAGGTTACCGGCGAAACACCCCGCTCGTCCTGCACGTACGTTCGCTAGCGCTATCATCGTCCTTCCTAGCGTCCTCCGTAGCCGACCTCCCTCGCGGCCAACCCCTCCGTCAACGACGACGCTCACCCCCACCCGCGGGAGTCGACACGGAAAACCACCACCGCCCCCGCCGCCTTTCCTACGCAGCCACGGCCATCACTTTCGCTGGAAAGTCCTCAGGGGCTGTTGGGGAGCCAGGGCTGACGCTGCAAGGGGTGGTGTGCGACCACGCGGCTTTCTCTACTTCTCTCTCTCTCTCTCTCTCTCTCTCTCTCTCTCTCTCTCTCTCTCTCTCTCTCTCTCTCCCTCCCTCCCTCCCTCCCTTCGTCTCTCATTCTCTGCTTCATCTTTTTTTCTTTTTTTCGCCATTGCTATTTTCGTCCTATCTCTTGTTTCTCGTGCCTCCGCGGTCGAAAAACGAGTCTCTGTCGCGCAATCGATAAGATAATTTCACTACCGGCCGGCTACCGGATAACGAAAGAACGGAAGCACCGGCGCCGCGGGAGGAATCGACAAAATAAGCCCGTTGCTACGTGGCACGTAGACACGGGGCACAAGAAACATCAAGGAGCGTCGCGCGCGACGCGGCTGAATCGGCGTTTTCAGCGGCGCCGATTTTCTTCGTCGCGGCCGGCACGGCACGGCGGTTGAGGAGGTCGCGGGTCGCGGGAGGAGAAAACGCGGCGAGCGCGCGCGTCCGGCTGATTAATCGACATGAGTACCCCCGGCTGCAGCTCTCCCTTCAGCCCCAACTGACCAAGCGTTCCGACCACGAGTGGACGCGAACAAGCGCGAGTGTCCCCGTCAAACTCGAGGAAAAATCGAAATCTCGACGAGAGAGAAGATCGCCGCTGCTAATCTCTGAATGGCCCGGCGATGTAACACTCTCATACGCTCATGAATTTTCATACACGCGGTTGCTTTGCTCGCGGGAAATATTTATGCACGTCCTTGGTCACGCTCGAGCTTCCTCAACGACCGTGGAACCGCGCACCTGCATACCGAGTGGTCGCGCGGGGGAGCGCGGTCGGGCTTTATGAAATCTTCCTAATGCGCGCCCAGGAGGCGGCCTATCAGCGCACCGCGTCGTAATCGTTAAGATTGGAGCTCGCCGGTGTGCGCGCGCGTCCCCTGCACCAAATTTGTTAGTCAGATTAGGCAGGTGACTCTGAATGCGCGCTCTTCCGGCTTCGGAGATGCCGTCGTCAATTTTCGGGATCGATATGGCTCGCTGCGTTACACTGTGCTGTGCGCAGCGCCGATGAGGTGACGAGAAAAAGAGGGATGCCGCGGCCAATATGCCGGCACGCGGCTAATGAAAGTGTAATTCACGCTTGCGTAAACG